>NC_056740.1:287763967-287773967 GCF_019279795.1 Protopterus annectens
AGGGGTTGATAGATTTAAGTGTTAACCAACTTAGTTTTAAAAATGCACAGTTGAAGGATCTCACTTTAAGGAAGGCCAGAAATATTACCCAGACAGTGAATGTAATTGCTACCATAATGACCACCCTCCTACCTGCACATAATTTGAATCAACAAATTATTTAAAAAGTACACAGAGAGGTGAAAACATAAAGGAAATCTTGGTAAGCAAGCCTTTTCAAGAGTCAGTCCTGGAGTGGCATGACCATGTTTTGCGAGGACATGTAGGTGCAGGAAAAAATACGGAAAGGGTTTTAGAAGTGGCTGGGGTCTTTTCATCCACTTCATGTTTCCATGCCTCTTGCACGATGTGTCAAGAAACCACCTCCTGTAAATGCTTTTCTTGCCACTTGGTGCAAGTGCCCATAACAAATGTACCTTTGAAAGAATAACTATGGATTTCATAGGGTATTTAGTTAAAACCCTTTAAGAGTCATTGGTATATTCTGATGACTGCAGAGTATGTCACAAGCTACCCAAAGTTGGGCACTCTAGCATGTCAACCATTGTCAGTGAATTAATGCTATTGTTCACATGAGTGGGAAGAGCAAAAAAATTCTGAAAGATTAAGGAACAGCTCTCATGCCTAAAAGTTATTAAACAACTTTGCCAGCTTTTTAAAAATCAAACATCTTACAGCACCCATACATTATCCTCATATGGATGGTTTACTGGAACATTGCCATGAAATCCTAAAAAAACATTCTGGGGTGGATAACTGACAAAGAAAGGAAGAAATGGGGCCCCTTTCTGCACTTCATGTTATTTGCTGTTAGGAAGACACTGCAGTCCTCTACTAGATTTAGTTGCTTTATGAAAAGATGCCTTGAAATAAATTCCATGTGGCTAAGACAAGGAACGAAGAAGCTACTCCTCTCTGGAGTGTGTGACTGAAATGCAGGAAAGGATCCCAGGCATCCTACCCACTGAGAGGAAACACATTAAACAAACCCAAGAGACAGAAAAACAAGCTATAATAGAAACACCAAGGTAAAAATATTTCATCCTGGGGATAAAATGCTTATCCTTACACCTTAAAGTAGAAAACAAATTGCTATATTCATGAAGAATAATTTGCAAGGGTAGTGAGACTGACATCTGCAACTTGTGAGGTCCTAAATTATTAATTTTATGACCTGTGCTGTGGCACCTGTCATTGAAAAATATGAGATGAAATTTTGAGCAGGATTTATTTTCTTCATTACGTCCATATGAAAGGTAAAGAAGAGACTTGATGGTTAGATTTCTAAACTCCAACATAACCTAACCTATGTGTTACCAATTTTCACAAATGTTTCCTATACAGCATATCATTATTAATAAATAAATGTTACAAGGCCAAAAAGAATTTATCTTACATGTTAACTCCTCATAGTTAATATATTTAAAATGTCAGAGTAATATTGTCAATAACAGGAAAGGATTTATCATCAAAACTGGAGCTATTAAACAAGGACTCTGCATATATTGCCAGGAATTCATAAAATAGCCTAGAACAAGCCATATGGCTCATGCTAAAAAGGCCCTGATCCCATGACACAGTATTCTGCAATTCAGACGTGTGCTGCAATGAGAAAAGACCTATATCAGCTAATTTGCATGCCTCTGAATCACAGTTACTACCATCGTGTGCATACTATTGCTGATCTGCACTTCTTGGCAGTCAAATGCTGCGGCCACGTTGTGAAGCTATAGGTATCCCCCCCACCATTCACTCTCTCAAAAAAAAGTACACATTCAAAGTCAATCACAAGCCACAGTCCCTGTTCCTGCCTTGAGCTGTCTCCCCAATTCCCATGCTACTGTAAGTGCTGTTAAGACACAACTGTAGTACCCCTGGTGACTAGTATTTCCACCCATCCCCAATTCCCTTGCTGCTATTGGTGCCATTGGGGCACATTTGTAGATTTCCTGATGCCTAGTGGTTTCCCCCACCCCTGAAATGCCAGTAGGTGAACACATCTTACAGTGACTTGGTTTGGGCTAGCCATACTGATGTACATGTCTGAGGGATTTCCTGAGTAGCTCAATGTGTAATGTCTTCTTGGGGGGTGGTTCCTGTAGAAAAATCACATGACTAACTAGCATATGCCTTCCCAGGACTGCCTCATAAACATGATGCACGGCTGAGGAGCTAGACCTACACACTGATGCATGACTTGAGTACCTTGCCGCACCATGGCAGGGTTGTCTCTAAATTCAAAAATGGTACCATGACGTGTACATGTCGATACTTTTATGAATCCTCCCATTGTAACTACATAAGAAATGTATTCTTTTAAGCATTCTATTAAATCAAATATTATATTTTACTAAAGCATAACATGACATCTGTTGGATAACTAGCTACTTGCTCTAACTGTGAGTTTTTGGTTTGTTCTTTCCAAGATGAGTGAAAGCAGTTAAAGTTCTTCCATGAATTTATTCGCACCAAGCTGAATGAAAATAATATGTATTCTTACTGAACTGGTGAAATTAAAATATTTGATTACAATGACAGCAACCTATGTTTTTTTACTTGAAAAACAGCATAGACTGTTGTCTCATATATACACCATAAAAGTTATCAGCATCAACTTCGTTACACTGAGTAGCTTCGGTCCCTCATATCTCTAAGTGAGAAGGGGCAAAGTTCATGATGAAGTACCTTCATTCATATAGTCATTTCTCACTCCTAGTAAAAACAGAAGGATATTATCAAGACGCATTATTCTCAAAAGAGACCAGTTGGCATAATGGTTAATTTCTTCAACTCCCATGCATATAGCAGAATACTGAATCCTGACCTCCAGCCTATATGTTGTTTGCATGTACCCCCTGTGTTGGGCTCTTCCCATCTTCCAAAGACATGCTGAGTGTTTCCATTTTAAATTCACCCAAGAATGCAGATGTGGTCAGCAGCCAGATTCTAAATGGTGCCACACACAAGTAAGAGTTGTACAGATCAACATCTTTGGGCCTCTACTGTGGAATGCAGTATCCTCAAGATAGAATACAGATCACAGACTGCACAGCATTGCAGGGCAAGCCACTCAAGGGTGTAAAATATGTCTCTAGGTGAATCTGTCATGTTGAGTAGTGTTGCCAAATGGGCATGGGTATTTGCCAGCAATAACTGGGTTGAGGACCTGGCCTACTGTGACTTATGCCAGGGACCCATGCTAAAGGAGGGAAGGTGTGCCTTATTGTGAAGTGTGCGACTGCCATAAAGCCTAGCAGCTCTGGGACAGTACGCTACTTTTGCAACCAGGTGCCCAGCTTGGGTTACCTGGGATAGTTCTGTTGAGTGAAGGCTGTAAGTAAAACAAATTACCCTGCCAAACATCAGCGAAGAATTCTACACTCAGTCTAGGTTCATTGACAGGACAGAGCTTGAAGTGGATGACAAGATGGTAAGGAAGAGGCTGGGCATCATGAGACAGAATGAAAGGGCAGTGCAGCAAAGTCACTTGGCTTGAGATCTAGAGTCTACTACTCAGGAGGAGGACAAAGTAGAAATGATGTGGGAATTGTAATGAAAGAGAGGCCTCAGAAGAGAGTAAAGGATGCCATCATATTTAGTGGCAGACTCATGGCAGTCAGACAGCAGTTGCAAGACCTACTAGAAAAAGCAGGGCAACATGAAGTGGTGTCGATAATGGGTGACCAGAATGCTCATATCAGGAAAGACAAAACAGGATATGAGGACTGCCTGGGTCCACATTGGTTGGGCAACAGAAATAAGAAAGGAGAGGCCATTCCAGACATGAAACTCAGACTTCCTCCTAGTAAGGAAAGGGAACTGGGGTAGAATCAGCATTTGCAGTTATCCCCAGCAAAACAGTCAGCCCACAGCATAAACCACTGGTTGCCACAGTCAGCTGCAAGCAGCGGTCAGAGAAGGCTCTGAGCTCAAGAGAGACCAGGCTTAAGACCTGGATGTTGACAGGACAAAAAGTACAACAGTTAAAGGAATTACTCAGGGCTCTAGCACCTAAAGAAGAAGAAATAGATGCAGTTGAAGAATGATGCCTCAAAAACAACATGTGTGAGGACTACAGAACAGATATGCCAGGTATGCAAATAAGGGTACACAAGAAAAGCAGGTGGTGGAATGCAGAAGTCCAAGAAGGCATCAAAAGAAAGGAGGAGTGCAAAAAAAGTGAAAAATAGACCAGGCTAGGAATGAATACTTGTTGGCTAAGAGAGGAGTTGCAGTAGCAAAGAACAAGGCATCAGAGGCACTCAACCAGTTTCTGGAAAGTGACTCAGTAGACGGTACAACAAAACAATAACAGGCTGCAAGGCAAAGACAGAAAAATAAACATGACAGATACCCTTCATAAGTTATGCCAACAACAACCAGCTGACCAGTCCACAGGACATCAAAGGCAGATGAAAGGAATACTTCCAGCAGCTTCTGAATGAGGAAAACCCCAGAGAAGCGGCACTACCCCAGACACAAGCTACAGTGAGAGAACAGGATAAGGCCACCCTGGCAGAACAGCACTAAGGAAAATGAAGTCAGGGAAAGCAACAAGTTCAGATGAGGTCACAGCAGATATGATAAAGATGCTGGGTGAGATAAGACACAAATGGCTCCTGAGGGTACTCATATCAGTGTGGAGAGAAAGATGTATCCCAGATGACTGCAGAACAAGCATACTGGTGCCAGTGTTCAAGAACAAAGGAGACATTCACAACTGTGGGCAGTATAGTGGTAACAAACTCCTCATACTGTATGAAAGTTCTGGAGAGGGTAACTGACAAACAAATACACAAAGTAGTAGAAAGATAGATGGGAGATGAGCAGTTTAGATTCAGACCAGGATGCAGTACAACAGACCCAATGTTTGCTGTGAGACAGATAGTTGAGAAGAAACTGGACTTAGTGACAGCAGATGGCAAGGTCCCAACAAAACTGATTTGGGCAGTACTGCAGTGACTAGAAGTTCCAGAAACATTGGCAGAATTAGTGCAGGTCACATACCAGGATGGAATGATTCAAGTACAGTGTTTGATTTCACTGTGGGGTTCCCAGTGGGAATGGGTGTGCATCAGGGTTCACCTCTGAGCCCACTGATGTTCATACTGGTGATGGACTACATCAGCAAACAGGTTAGAGGGGAGAGATCAACAAAGTTGCTGTATGCAGACGATGTGGCATTACAGGCAGACTTCAGCAAAGGCTAGGGGAATGGAAAACAAAACTGAATGCACATGGAATGACACCAAGTACAGATAAGAAAATTGTAATGGCAGCACATGAGGGGAAATCAGAAGAAGCTGGGAAATGTAATAGAAGGGAAAACAGTGGGACATGTTAATGGGTTAATACTGTCAAGTATCTGGGAGGGGTGGTCGAGGAGAAAGAAAGTCTGAATGAGGAAGTCAAAACTAGAATCAGAGGGGCTGCAGCCAACTGGCACATTGTGTCAGGGGCGGTGTGTGACAGAATACCAAAGAAGCTGAAAGGTAAGGTATACAAAACAGTGGTGCAACCATTACTACTGGTTCAGACACTTGGGCAGTAAAGGCAGAGCAGTTGACGAATGTAGGGGTGATGGAGATGAAGTGTCCGAGACAAATGGTAGGATGTACACTGTGGGACAGCCAAAGAAACAAGGGCAAAAGAACAGAACACAAAGTAGCTCCAACTGCAGAAAAAAATCAGAGAGAAAAGATCACAGTGGTTTGGGCATATGTGCAGAAAAACAGAAGACAATCTGGTGAAGATTTGGGACAGGCAACAAGAAAGAGGAAAGAGGACATCCAGCAAAGAGGTGGATGAACTGTGTGACAGAAGACTTGTGACAGTCAGGCATGAGTGATGAAGAAGGTAGGAGAGTGGCACTAAATAGCGAGATGGTGACAAGTGACATGGCACCCTAACCCCATGTATAAAACGGAATAAAGTGGTTGATGATGATGATAACAATAACATTGTTCACAAAACTTATTTATTTGATTTTGCTATAAACTAAAAGGAACTGCTTTAACATGTTACTGGCCTAACATTTCTCACCTTCTTCAATCCCCACATACCCTCTACACATCAAAATTATCCCCAACATTTTACAAACTGTGGGAATCAGTGCCAAATCTCTGATGAATTCCAAAAGCATAGCAAATTTACAATTCTTTATTTATTCACATTCTGAGACGTATTTAAATGTTTTGCAGAAGATGGGCTAGACAGGCTAAGAAAAAAAGACAGACTCCTTACCACAATAATGATACAGTCTCGTCGATCTAATTGAAAGTTACTACATAAAAACTGAAACAAACTATGAGCGCAGCATTCATACAATCCATCTCAAATTCTTGAAAACAGATTGTAACATTGTTGACCTATCACTACTTCAGAATCGTAATACATAGTTTCACACATGTCAAAATTTGCCCGCCTTGTCAAAATTCCAAAGCGTTCTGTATAAAATGATTAACATTCCAATGTCATCATCTGTCCACTGGTGAAAATTCTCTATTACCACATACCTGAATATATCAAAAAGTTATACATCATCACAAAAGCAATGTGGATTTCATTCAAAGCTCAGTATAATTACAACTATTTCAATGATTAAATTCTAAGAAATATAGAACAAGATCTAAATTTTGTTCATTCCTCATTCAGCTAAAATCTGTGTTTGAATCTACAGGCTCTTCATTAGGTGGGCCTCTGACTTCTCAGGAAGATGGCCTCTCAGTGGCTCATACTTAAGCTTGGAAAGGAAGGATCCCAGGGGGAGAGGAGAGTGTGGAGCCAAAGTCCATCACTCATGGTAGTAGGTCACAGCCCCTAATTAGACAGTGCAGTTAGTACATTACCATCAGGATGTCATCACCACCCCACTGCATTAACTTGAGATATCCTGAGAGGCTCTTGGTCTCCGCTACAGTTCTTCCAGACATCAGATTTACCCAAACCCTCACTCTAGCTCCATCCTTGGAATAAGAGACCTGGCCAATGGCCACTTTACCCCGTCCCCCTCTGAACCAACATGAATCCTTTTCTGAACTCGGGTCACTGGCAGCACAAACTGACAGTCAGCATTTGTGTCACTGGGAAAATGAGTAGAACAGCTTATGCTGGCTCTCCCATCCTGCGAGAAAGGAGATGTTTTTGTGATAAGCTGACTGTTCTTGAGTATGCAGAAGCTTTCATGACCCAATGGCTGCTGCACCAGGAGGCATAGGCTTGACGATAGCAAGATTGTGATAGAAGATTTCATGCAGCATGAGTGTGGGAACAAGCACAAATCAGAATGAGAGGCCAGGACACCCGCACTGTGACACTCATGTCCACATCAACCACCCCTGCTTGTGTGGCGACTGAACCATGGATTACTCTCTACCAGTGATGGGAATTAATGAGTAATGACAGCAGGCCTGATGGTCAGCAGGCATGAGGGCAGTTAATTACCGGATATACAGATTAATCATATAGAAACAAACAGTGTTATCTGTAAACAAGTCTTTATTAAATACCACAATTAAAATAATTGCACTTTATAAAGGAGATTATGCAGATGTATTTCTTTGCAGGGGAGGGGACACCCTTCATTGTCCCTATAACCAAGTATACTAATTCAGGAGTGGTACTAATGTAGAATAAAGGCAATACTTGGTTTTCCAGCAAAATTAACTATTTCTTAATCTTCAAGGTAGATTGACCTTCAGGTAATACATTTAGTGAGCAGGATTCTAGGGTCTCGTCCCCAGAAAAATAATATTTTAAAGTAAATGCAATTTGAAACTTCAAAAGAACTTTCTCTTTTGAATTCTGCTGCTTATTGCTTGATAATCTCAGACCCTGCACACATTTCACATGGTGTGAACAAACTACTGTTCATACTTTCACAGCTGACTTTGACGTACTTAACTAAAAAGACACTACATTGTAATCATGTATCCAAACTCAGCGTTGGTACAGATTTACAACTATAAATACCAGACCCCCACCCCCACCCCCACCCAGGAAAAAAGTCCCTCTGTCTCTACTATTTTTTGACTGAGCTATGCAACTAAAAACAGCCTCCATCATGGTTCCCTGGGGTATGTGGCATAAGATACAGTCACATATTCCGCTTTGATAATGTAACATAGCAAGTATTACAGACTCATTCACAACAGAGTAGGTCAACATTGCAAACATTCAGTAGTGTAAACAAAGAGCTTTGCTGTGAGTTTTAAAATGGGATCAGTGCACTAGAGCTGTGGCACTTAGACCTGTGGAAACTTGCCACATTGCAAAGATCCAACAACTGTTAATCAGAGTTACTTCATACAGAGTGAGACTTCATACAGAGTGAGATAACATCAGCAAAGAGAAATATCTCATGAATTACACAGAATGAAGATAAAAGAGTATAAATACATTTCATATAATGGAATACTTGACCTGAAACTTGATAGTGTGTAGCTTTACATTGTACAGACAAATCAAGAAGCAAATGATACTTGAATGTAAATAAACTCTTATCTTCATGAAATGGCATAGAACATTTTATTTTCCTAGTCAGGGCATGTCTTTCGAGTTTCTGACACCTGCGAACAGACTTGATCTCATTCTATTCCACTCTCCATAAAATATTTCAGTTTGTACAGATTAGGTACAACTCATGATCTTCAGGCTAACAAAACAGAACTGGTACACCAAGGTAATGCTGTAAAACACTGCTTAAATTCTACTAGATACACATACTCACTGATAACATCTGGAGATCCTTGAACTGCGGATGGCCACCCCTCATGGCAAACTCTAGTGCATGAAGAACTGGATACAAATCTGTTCCCATTGTGCGTAGTAAGATAGAAAACTCCCTTCCCTGCAGACATAAAGTTTTTATTAGCCAGAAAAATGATGGCAAAATGCGATGATATTGCTTTCCATCCTCACCAGTCACTGACAGAATTTCATCAGCTGGACCTGGCCATTCCAGTTTTTGTAAGTGATCCACAAAAATACTTTTGAAACAGCGGCCTTCTGTGGAATCAAAGAAATCTTCATCTTTCCCAAATACAGAGTAAAAGTTGACAGCTTCATCACAAGGAGGAAGCACAGATGGGACATCACTTAGCCACTCCCATTTATCTGTTGAAGAAAAGTAATTGGCTTACAGTAGCTGTAACTTTAAATGAACATAAACATCCAAACTATAAAATTCTGATGCATAAACAAATTGTACTGTAAGACTTGTCCAGCTGCAAAGGATTTCATCATATGATGTCATTCACCAAGTCTTATATGTTCCCATTTTTTTGACCAGAAAGGTCTTCCAGACAAATCCTATTTTCAGAGAAGGGCCAGAGAAAGCTCAGTTCACTGCATCACATGCAGCACTTACAAAGGCAACAATGACAGTTATTTACAGCCAATTAAAATACATATAAGGTTCACAGGAGGTTACCAGGCTAAAGGCCCTAGCGCCCTTACAAGCCAAGCCATATTTATCCCAAGTTGCCCCAGTGGTCGGTGGTTAAGCGAGTGAAGTTCACAGATGTAACAGTCTATTGTAGCGAATACTGATGTCCATTGTCGAGGAGGGACATGGGCAGCACCCCAGGAGTGAATTTGCAGTCACCCATCCATTGTTCTAGGTTGCGTTTGAAGAGGGTCAGGAAAGGGCTCCGTTTCACGTGAATTGGAAGCTTGTTCCAGACAAGTGAGTCTCAGATATGCATCTATCTTTTCAGCACGACCTGTTCATGTTAGAGGCTATGCATTCATTAATTTTCTTATAATAATTTTTAACTTATTTAGGGTCGGACAAAGTCAGTGCCTATATTGTCAGTCAATGGGCATAAGGCAGAGAATGTAATCCTGAAAGGAAAGTCAGTCAATCGCAGTATGCAGTATGCATGAGTGTATATACACACACACACACACACACACACACACACACACACACACACACACACACCTAAAAGCACTTCAGACGCATTGGGAACTGAACTGGAGGATCGAGCATTGTAAAGCA